>NC_079383.1:10534352-10551852 GCF_021018895.1 Seriola aureovittata
GGAGAGGAAAAGAGTGATTTTTAAGGAGGGAAAGCTGTCATAGAAGGCCGAGGTGAGCCCTAACCCTCTTGCTTGCTTTAATCCCTCATTTATGTGAACTCAGCTTTGGAAATGAAGCTGTCACTGTATTTTCCTTCCCTTTACCCATGCTGTGGTATAATCAGAAACCACACACACACATACACACACACACACACACACACACACACACACACACACAGTCGCAGAATGGAGACACAGAAAATCACTCAGGAGAGGTTTTAAATTCATTCCAGAGTTGGAGGCAGAGATTCATAGAGCCTCACCTTGTCTCCTAGAGGAGGAATCATTATATATGTTGGAGACAGAGGGGAATTATGGGTAAATGCACTGGTGAGGAATGATAGTCTGCAATCTCTGGCTCTAATCTGAGATCGTTGACACATGCCATTCATTTCAGACTGTACCGATATTCCCCTGCATGGTGTAGAGACGAAGAATGTGACTTTGCAATCTTTTCTGCCCATTTTTTTTTAGATACTAATCTATTAAACAGTTTGGAAACAGTAATATACAGCTTTATTTTTTTTTTTAAATCCCGATGCACATTCTTGTTAGAATCATCTTGGTTGTTTAAACAATCTTAATGAAACATTTAATAGGTGTGTTGAACTGTAGAGGCAAAAAGCCATATTATTATTTTAAAAAACAGGAATCACATATCAGTATTTTTCTCACTTTTGTTGAAAGGGTTTGAAATAAAATGATTGAAATACACAATGCACCATCTTAAATGCTGCAACTAAGTAAGTATGCTTAAGGGAACAAAATATAATTTAAAAAGTTTTTTGTGTTACATTTAATTTTTACATTCATCTTATTATTTTGACCTAGAATGGCAGAGGAAGGGCAAAGTACACTAATAAAGAGCAGTGCGACTATTGTGAAATCACAGACTTGTACTGCCATCTAGTGGTTACGGGAGAAAGAGGCTGGATGGTTGATGGGTGGATAGAGAGACAGATGGATCATTTTGATGGACAGATGACTAGAAAAGGGGAAGTAAATTTCTGCTATCCAAGTCCAATTTTTGCAACTTTTGAATAGTTTCAATAACGATTAAATAAATATATGCAAAAACAGAAGTTAATCAGTACTTTGACAACCCAGTTCACTTAATGAATATGTTAATTATCAACGGTGTGTTTTCATTTAGCGGGTAAATTCAGCATATTTTGATATCTCTTGATATTTGTCTATATATTGCTTTCAATTCTTTTGCACCAATTCAAAATTAAGAAATATGTACGAAAAGTACACAATACACTAATAATTATCACCAACTAAGATCTGTAGAAATTACAGCAAAGTTAGAAAGTAAAACTAAATCCTACCAAAAAAAAAAGAAATCATATTCCTGTCCATCCTTTGCTCCTCTATCCTCCTCTAACTCTTCATCCCTCTATTTCTCTCCCTCATCGTCCTCCTCAGGTGGAGCGAGCATCATACTGGTGTGTAATAGCATGCTGTCAGTGTGGGCTGTGGTGAGGTGTGGGGAGGAGAGTGGTGCGTCTCAGATGAGATATGTGACTGGCATGCTAACACACAGTTTTATCTGAGCAAAAAGAGAGAGAGAGGGCCCCCACATCTACTCACTATAGGCCTTTGATTAAAGCTCCCTGGGTACACACACTAAACACCCTTCCAAAAACACACAAATACAAGTGTACACACATGCACCCGCGTAGATTATAAATAAATTGCAGGTACGAGCATGCACGCATGGACACACATACAGTATATACGCATGCACACATCTTCCCATTGTAGGTGATGTTGTTTTGACCTAAGCCAGGTAGCTTGTCCATTATAGAGTTGATAGGAGGATTTTGGCCATGTTGGTTCCAGACAGCATCATCTCCTCTGCCATAAATAACCTGAGTGTTTTCTCTGAGTCGCACAACAATATACAGAGAATAAGAGCTCTCAGCTTTATCCTCTGTTCTCATCCACTGCACACCAACACTCACACACATACATAAACCAGAGGAAAATGTTTATGTGTGGATGGACATAAACACAATCACAGATTTAAAAATACAGATGGCCCGATTACAGTTCAGTTTCATCTTAAATTACAGTTTTACATTCTATTTTGGCTTTAGGGTTTGTCTCAGAGTGTGTTTTCTCAGATGGACGGCGGGGAAACTAGTTTGATTTTAGATGAGCAGCATCATCCGGCGGTGCAGTCTCAATAGCTTGCCAATAAAGCTTTGGATACAAACTGTATATCCCTGACCAATGGAACTGTTGGGAAGCATGATGACTTCCATGAGGGAAGTAATGGAGAAACCACACTCAGTATTATTGCATGTGGGGAAACCATATTGAAATACATTTCTGTCAATTTATCATCATCTGCCTGTCTATATTGTTTTCTTTTCAGGATCAAATATGAAAGAAAATGTCAATTTTGCTTTTTTTCTTTTAGCAAATGTCTACCAAAATTATATTGTTGTGGCTGAAGCAACAGACAAATTGGAAATGAATCGTTTTTTCCATCTCACATTTTGTTTACTTTTTCCTATTTTATAAAAGCAGGAAAATTAATGAATGAATGCATACTCATTTCACTGGGTGTACTGATGCATATACAACGTGTACTGCAAGTAGTCCTCTCAGAGTTGGTGCTGTATTTTCTCTCTACAGTAAGAGGGTGCTGATGTACCATGCTATACTGTTAATCCACATTGAGCAATTCATTTTGAATACAATACTCAGGAGTTCTTCAAAATCACAATTTAATCAATTTATAAATGAGGAAATGTACACACATGTCAACACAAACCCAAATAAAAAAAACACAGATAATTCAAGAAATTGAATAAAGCAAAACATTATCCAAATATTTGCAATCATTTTTTACTATATACAGCAAGTTATTAAAATATTATAATTTATCCACAAACAAGAGGTCTTTATAGGTTATTTCTAGATTACATTTCTGTTCTTATTATGTTGACCTTGCCCATAAACTACTATACCCTTTATGTTGTGTTTCAGCTGCTGAACGCATGTATATTAAGAATATATATGTGCCACTGTATAAGTTATATGTATTCATGGCTCAGTATTAAATACAAAAAACAGAATATATTTCTTTCAACAAAGATGTGTAAAAAAAAAAAAGTGTATTACCTCTGTAAGATCCATAATGAGTTTTTAAGTAAAAAATCAAGCGTATTCAATTTTTATGTGATGGCCAACTGTAATTTGTTTTCTCATTGCTGTTTCCCCTGGAAATTATGATTAGATGGTATTTTGTACATTTACACGTTATCAAAACTCGCCATTTGATATGCACAGGTGATAAACTGTACTTGAAGCACCAAAAAGACTAATGGTATCTGTGTCTAATCAAGCGAGACACTATTCAATAAAACGTACAATTTTAATTTTAACTGCCATCATGTACACTTGCATGCATTGTATCTTATTGTTTTAAAACTGGGTGAGTGAAAACTGAATTCAAAACCAACACTTAGTTTAGGGTGAAAAAAATGCATGTGCATGCATTGTTTGTTAAACTCTTTTGTGGTGTTCCATTAGATCACTTGATTTAAAGCTGACATATTGAAGTTGGAAAGTGCTGCACATGGCAGCTTTAATCATACCTTTGTTATTGATGCATCTCTACCAGGAGTCACAGCAAGAAGACCCGGGGTAAGGTCCAAGCTCAGACACTGAACAGAGATTGCTTTCATAAGTTTTATAAATGACTGAGATGATGAATAGAGGGCAAGGAAGCTGATCCCATGTCAGCTTCTTTGACGGAGTACAGGGAAAGTCAGGGTTCTGTCTGTGAGGAAGGCGAGGGGCTGGCTGGAGGACAAAGTGGCTGGGGAAAGTGTTTATACATCTCTGGGGCAGGACCCTGTGGGGGCGATGGGATGGGAGTGTCTGGAGAGGCTGCAGGAAGGCAGGAAAAGACATTTAATCTTACTTTTTGATAATAAAAATGTTTTGTTTTAAAAAAATTAATTTTTATATATATATTTATAGTCTTAAAATGCATCTACAGTGGCCCACGGGAAATGGCACATCTATAGTTGCTGGTTCATAGATGCAGTTCCCATCAGTCTTGTGTGGCCATTATGTGGTGTAATATTGCCAAATGCATTTTTTATTTTAAAATGAAAGCATAGAATACGGCCAGTCCTCATCAATTCTTTGATTCATTCATTTTTATGGATTTTTTTCACATTCAGGATGCCTATTTGGATGAATATTTAGTTTCATCTGCTAATGGAAATGCACCTGGCACACACTTATGTGACATTATATCAGAAGAAAAAAATCATACATCAACTTTGCTGTGATGTTTCTTGTGTGTCAGATGATTTGGGCCTGTATGAATGGATGGAAGGAGTTTGTGTGATTGCATGCATGTCTCACAGTTGTCAAGCATGTGGTTCTTACCTATCTGTGGAGTGTGAGTGATAGGCATGGTGCCGATGACCAGTGTGTGTCCAGTCATAGGGTCCTGGGCCAGCTGGGTGTGTGCTGGGTGGTGCAGGTGTGTGGGCTCTGATGTTAAGCCTGAAAACATACAACACCACACAACACAACAACTTGTTAATCAACTATCAGCTTCAACAGATATTCATAGAACACTCGCACACTTGAAATGCTCAAAAACACAGATTTCTTCTAGCACTATGTGGCATTTCACCCCACATCAGACCAAAAGAGGTGAATGTTTTTTTGTTTTGTTTTGTTTTATTTTTTTCCAAGAACAAGAATGAATTTTGCTTTCAATTTCTTGAGTGAAATGAGTTTTACAAATTTATGTAGATTTTATTTCAGTCTGTGCCTACAAAATTGTATTGACATGTGGGCCTATTCTAGATAGTAATTGTATTAGGCTTCCATGATTTCATTTAAAATGGCCAAGAAATCTATGTAAGCAGTTTGGTTACATGCTCAACTGACCTAGTTCACGCATCAGTGTCACTCACATTACGAACCGATGAGTCAGTGCAAGTAACCTCTGCGTCTCTTTGATGTAGAGAGAGATCATGTAATTTCATTTTCTTCATTTTTTTGTTCAGCTAGTTGTTCAGTTTCAAAGTTTAGTTTCAAAATATATTTAAATATAATATCAATATTTAAATAAAGAGGTGGGGGGTTCTTATTTGAGTTACAGATTCCTATAGGAGTTAGTTACAAGTCATGTTGTCATATTCTGACACTGTTTTTAGCGTGTTACTTATTACTTTATTTCCACACTTCAATTTATGTTTGAATTGTCTGTCATTGTATTGTTTAGAAGATTTTGATGCATTCTAGCTTGAAGTTTAGATTTATACATACTAGATATGTTTGCAGATGTCACCCTACAGTATTTTATAGCAGGTTGTCCATTTTGGCTATGGTTAATGTATGTGTGGATAATACATCCCTCTGCTAAATCTTGAACTTTTTACCAACTTTTTGTACTGATACATCCTAGAAAACGTTGCCGAGCATGTATACTTCATTGCTTCATCCTTTTGCAGTTCCACACAAATACCACTGAGGAGTTCGTCTGGCGCGTTTGGATAGTCTAGCTGAAGGTCACCCTATTTTTCTCTCTGCAGGTTTACAAGCACAGACATGGTCCCAGTCTCACCTCCCAGCAGCATCTCATGCAGCAGGTTGTCTATCTTGGCCAGGCCGCAGAGCTTAATGAACTGGAGGTGTTCGATCATCTGCCAGGTGATACTCTGCAGGGTGGGTAACAGGAGCAGCAGCTCTCCAAAACGACCCCTGGAGTCATACTGACGGTCATTAATGTAGTCTTCCAGACTCATCTGAACCTGCAGACACGCACGCACACACACAATGCCAAGTCTCCATCAGTGTAAGCAAACTGCCATTGTCCTTGTAAGTTAACTGATATATTAGTGATAATTGTGTAAATATCCAAAATAAAATATAAAGTATAATATGCCATGATAATAAGGCTTGGGATGCTCCTCTTTAATGCTGTTTATTGTAAATTATAAGAGAAGATACCAGCAAAGAACTGCAGCTCAAATGCTTGACCTACCTGCAGACGCATGGCCTTGATCTTTGAAGGGTCCCGCAAAGACTTTGCATCTGCAGATTGGGAAGCAAAGAATGGATGTGGGGGGTGGATTAAGGAAAGGGGGGATGGAGGGAGGGATTGATGGACAGGAGGGTGAGGGAAAAAAACAGAAAGATCAGGGATGGAACTGAAGATATGAGTTTTATTTCTTACCTGTCCCATCTTCTGCCTTGTTTTTCTAGCTTTTAGACTTTGATGTAATTTATGAATCATTTCATTTTTATCAATAATTAATACTATTTTTAAACAATAAATCTGTGACACTTTACATATTAACAACCCCAATAATCATAATGAACAGTTGGGTGTCAAAAAAGTCTGTGCCAAGGTTATTATCAATAACAATTTCCAAAATCCTATCCTAATCTTGCAAGTAGTTTCCATAACCTAAAGCAGTATTGCTCTAGTTCTCTAAGAATACCATTCCCAGCTTTTCACAGACTGTAACAAATATTTGACAATTTAAATGACACATACAGACAATAGCCCCTGAATGGAGAAGCAGTGGTGAGCTGGAAAACAGGGTAACCACTCATTCCCAGCAGGAATGAAGTGGTTACTAGCATTTGTTATTACCCATACCTCACAACTCCCCTGATGGCTAAAACACAAAATGCTACTTTTTTTTATTACCTGGGTCAAAGAAGACAATGGCCTTGAGTGCTGCATACTCATTCTCATCTATTTGAATATTCTGAAAAGGCTGGACCAGCTCATCCAACACCCGACTGGCCACCCTACATATCTCTGGTTCAGCAGTGTTTCTGTGTATAACACAGCCGTTACCTGCGGGCAAAGACAGTATTGGTCAGTAGTTGTGTTGAAAGGGAGAGGAAGGTATGTGGGTGTGTATGGGGAGGAGTTGTTTGTGTGTTCTTGTGAGGAAGGGTGAGGGGAATAGTTTTAGCCTTGAGAGAAAGATAAGTTCAGTCTTGTGGACTTTTCTTAAGCCTATGTAAGAGTTTCAGTCAAGGTTATGGTAAAGGGGTGTGGTGATGGTCCTAAGAAGTATAGCAATGCAGAATTTGTGTGTGAGTGCTTGAATAGATGTAGTTGACAGATCTACCTACAGTATGATGTCAGTACATGCCCAAGTAATGAATAATGCTGTTTACAAGAGACACTTTTGAAGTGACAATGAAAGAAACAGAAAGCTTTAGTTAATCATTGCCGGCTAACACAACATTTGATCAGTCTCCACACTTCAGTGCTAAAGCACCTGATTGCACCACATATAAATAAGATGCCATTCTAGTGGTCAGTTTGTACCTAAAAGCAGGAAGTCCTTGAATGGCATTGACCTTTTGGCAACCCCGAGCAAGAGGTGTTCACCTGCATGAGCCCTGAGCAAGCTCACCTGGGACAAAGACACACACCCACAGTTAAACAAAGAACACAAACAATGCAACAATGCCTCCCCTTTTGCCCCTTACATACATCACACAGGGGGGCATACTTGTACAGTAGTACACTGAAAGGTAAATTGAAGTAACATCTATGATACACTACTTAATCATTGCTTCAAATATTAGGAGAATCTTAATAGTGCTTAAAACAAGTCACGAAAGCTAAACCAATCCAACATGTAAAGGCTGCGCTTCAAAACAAACTATTGAAACTAACTAACTATTAAAACTATTAAATATTAATATTAAATATAATATATAATATATATAATATAAAAAAAAGTGCTGGAGTTTGAGAGGTATTGCTATTATTAATGCAAGAGAATGACTGAATGCAAGCAATATCTTAATCACAGATTACCCATCATGCATTGCAGCTCTGTTACCTGGTCATCCAGTGGCAGTTCTCCAAAGGTAGGAATATATTTGGCCCATTCCACCAACACCAATAACTGCTGTCTCATGGAATCACATATATCCCCGACGGTGGCCGACTTCTGCTCTGATATATCTTCTATTACAACCGGAGCAGTGATCTGGAGATAATAACAGTTTCCTCGGTCACAATTTGTGACATTAAATTTTCTTGTGTGTCAGAATTTTAGTCAAACCACGTGATGTGCTGAGTTATGAAGTTAACATCAGCTCAAATACAGCCATATATTAGTATGAAAATAGGTAATTCACACGGATGATTATCACCTGCTGGGACAGTGATTCTGCTTGGGCCAGAATAGTAATGGTTGGTAGGTCTTGGGAGTCTGGGATGCTTCTGCGGGAGCTGATCCGATCTCTTTCATTCTGTACAGCTAAAATAACAGATAGCTAAAGCTACTGTACATGTGAAACAAACAGAAACAGAAATCAAAAGGTACACGGAAGGGACGGCACCTCCTGTACTTTCCTTATTATGAAAATTAACTGATTTTTAAACAGGAATATGTTCTGCTAATATTCAAGTCTCTATCCTGGATTATTGTTTTCAAGAATTTCCTCACATTGGTAGTCATGGGTCTTGAGAGTTGGGTGAAAAAAAAGAGACCCTGAATGCAAACGGTGACAGCAAACACTAGGGCAGTTAATATTTAGGAAAATAGCAACACAGGCTGGCATCAGCAAGAGGAGTCAAACGTTAACTAGTTGCAATCCAGAACAACATGTTTGAATAACACATGATTAGGTGTCATAAAACTCGGTGCCAAGGTTATACCCCTCATAAATACACACACACTAAGTAATCACCTATTTTATGGCCGAGCCAATTTCAGCCATCTTGAAACAGCTTTCAGATTCTTTCCTTCAGTGCCACTAGTTTTAAGTCTGTGCCTTCTGTTGGTGGCAAAAATAGAAATAAACTACAATGAACAGATATAAATGTTTGGATTACTAACTTGATATAATGTCTTGGTACAAAAATAACAATATATCCCAAATAAATTGGACCCTTTCTATTCTGTATCAACTCTACATGTAAACAGCTTCAGTATTGAAGAAAATACAACATTTTTGATCATGAGTTGTAATAATTCAGTTTTCTTTACTTTCTGTCTTACTTACGGGACTGGATGCAAGCTTCCTTACCTTCTTTTTTCATGCCAGCTCTGAAGCACTTGTTGAGTCTGCAGAAACGACACTGGTTTCTCTTATCTTTATCCACAATGCACTGCCTGCTGAACCTACATGTGACGAACATACAATCAAATAATTGGCATTACAGAGCAAGACGCATGATGACACAGTGTACTGTAACATACCATAATGTACTATAATGTGACATGCCATGATGTGATGACTGGATTGAAGTCGTTCTATTTAAATACCTGCACATGATATGTATGTGTGAATATGTATGTGTGCTCCTGCAGTATATTCTTGTTTCCTGTACCTGCAAGTATAGACGTGGCTCTTGCGTATGGAGCGTCTGAAGAAACCTTTACAGCCATCACAACTGGAGGCTCCATAATGTTTCCCTGTGGCTTTGTCGCCACAGATTGCACAGTTACTGCTGACCCCGTCTGGACCGGGCAGGCTCGGCTCTGTTGGCATGCTGTCTGAAACACACAAAGACATTCACACAGGTTAAAACAAACATATATACATAGATGTTCATGCACATCTTCATATTGCATACATTGATATAGACACAAATACTCAGAAAAACAGAAGTAATTTATTGCAGTAAACACCCAGAAATTCTTCAGTATGGTCTAATGCACAATAAAACACATACAGTATGTAATAGCATGGGACCATAGTGCTCACTGTGCACTGCATTATTTTAATTGAAGCAGTATTTATATTTCTATGGTATAAAATCTCTTTTTGAAGAAAAATGAAATAATCCTAGTTAACATCGGAACAGTATGTGAGTTACTTTCATCTGATTCATCTCCTATCAGCCAAGTCAGATCTTCAGGTTGTTACATCATGCTGCCTGCTGCAATGTCTTTTTTGATAGTACCTCTGGCAGGACAGCAAAGTTCATTTAATTACTCACTGCATAAAGTCCTGCTGTTGAGAGAACATATTCACCTTTCAATTTCCAAAAGCTAAACTTATTACCAGTTTTTTCATGTTCAAAAACTGGTCACTGTTCAGTTTGTTTTAATATAAAGTACACTTTTACTAGTACTACTCTGGTAAATGTATTTTGGCAGTCATAGAATTGTACATACATACATTGCAGATATTTGTTTGGGTTTGCAAAGTCATTTGTGGGGTGTTTCAATTGCATATTGCATCACAGTATGTTGCTGTAAAAATAGAAATCCGGAAAAAAGAATACATGGCAGTTCAGTTGCCAAGCATACTAAACATTATTGTTGATGTCTTTATTTTTACTGTCATCTCCTTGTTGTTGTCGTCATTATCGTAGTCATCATGGTTGTAATCATTATCGGCGGCATCATCACCATAATCAAAACCATAATCATCATCACTGTCTCTATATTTATTGCTCAGTCAAAGCCTACCATATAGAACACAACATGAACATAGCATATACATGTGCATGCAAGAACTTGAGGCTTCAACAGACACTTTCACATCCTCCCTGCACACATCTCTTCAATCACACATCAGGTAGCACCAGAGTGAAATGAATTAGTGTGAACTTTCTGTTCACATATTAAGGTGACATCACTGTATCACTGAGCTGCATGCTTGCTAGTCAATAAAATATCTTTATGGCACAACCCTGCAATTCTGGCCTAAACAGCTTTATTAACATTCTGATTTCATGCCTTTACAACCTCTACCCAGCCCTTCTTCTTTCCTTCACAATCATAGATTTCAACTAGCGTAATACAAGCAACAGAAAGGTTGCCTGTATTTCCCACAATTAGAGTTGACAGACAAGCAACACGCACTACTGGTTAGCATTAAAATGTCACAAGTTTCCTCATCACTTAATTTAGACATAAGGAGCAAGTTATGTAAAAACCTACCCTCATTCATTTCCCTTTCTACAAAAAGCAACTAATTTGCCTTCAGCTGGTCTCACTTCAGTCTTAGTCACACTTTTAGTCTTACAAACTAATGTACCTCCATCATCCAGTTATGAGGCAAATGACCCATCTCACCCCCTTCAGCAAAGAGGTGTCACATTAGGGATTCAAGCAAAGCTAATCTTCTCTCTCTGTCCACATGGTTATTTTCAGACACTGGTATAATTGTAAATGGTAATTGTTTATATGGGCAAACAAAAAGTTCCACAAAAGCTGGTTAAAATTATTATATTCGGTTGAGGCTTTATAATGGTTTTAATTTCAACGTATAGTAAATTAGCAGGCAGGTATAGATGAGAGTTGCTTTAGAAAATACAAATCTTCACTCCACTTAAATATTTGAGATAAATCTAGTCTCAGTATGGGTGTTGTGTGTGTATACTTACGTTTACTTGCATTTGTTTTATTTAAACACAGTCATGCTGTATGTACATATGTCAAGCCAAATGCACCTGCTGTTTGTACTCCTACTGATGTTGATATGTACTTTTCTTATTTGCGTTTTCACATTGGTTTGTGTGTCTTCTCTATGTGTTTGTGTGTGTAGGTGTCTGTATGCACTTACACTTACCTCCTCCTCCACAGAGTACTTCTGCATTCTCAAAGCCCAGTGTGCTGTATGAGGGATCCAGGCCTTCACAGTAGTTGGCTACTTCCATATCTAACAGAGATTTACTCTGAGGAGCAGGAGGATACTTCATTCCTGTTTCAACCCCGTGTTCCTCACACCTTTCTCTTCTTCTCCTCTTTTCTCTCTTATTCTCCTCCCAGCTCACTCTAAAGTCTTTCTCTCTTCCTATCTTCTTGTCTTTGCTTCATCTAATTCATACAGACATGACAAGGGAGATCCCTGGCATAAAACATCTATAATCCTATCCGATTGGGCCAGGAACAAAGAGAGGGGAGGAGTTGTGGCTAAGACTTCTCACTTTATTACACACTACTTATCTGTCCTTCTCCCTCACACTTATCACCAGGATGGATAGATAGTGGCAAAGAGTAATTTCCCTTCTCCCCCCTCTGCCTCTTTTCTTTCTATCTCTTTTTTTTACCATGAGATAGTTTTCATAAGATTTCAAATTACAGCTTGCACTTTATGTGCATGTTAGCGAGCTACTGTGTATTTGTATCTGCATGCATGACGGTGGGGGAGTTGTTTTTACAGGCACAAACATTTATGAATGTGTGTGTGTGTGTGTGTGTCTGTGTGTGTGTGTGTGTGTGTGTGTGTGTGTGTGTGTGTGTGTGTGTGTGTGTGTGTTTGTTTGTCCTTCTCAGGCTTCCTAATCTAATCAATAGTGGAGTAATGGCACCACCACCTCAGCAGATATAATCTATAAAGACACAAAGTGAAGTGGAAAACACTGATAACTTCCATTAACTCTTCCACAAACACACTTCTTGGGTTTACATCCCACCCTTTTTTCATAAAACGTTAGTCTACATATTACCGTGGGATGAATTTTATTTAGATACCGTGGTTATTGTAGTTTTACTTCCATGAAACCAAGGAAAATATTATGCTGTCATTGTCTGTGTTGGCATTTGTATTGTTGCTTATGATGAATGAGAATTTTCAGTCAGGATACATTCAGTGTGTTTGTTCTTTTCCTTTAAGAATTATGAAACTATTCTACAATGTAAAAATAGTGGAAATATAATAAAACAGACAATTAAGCATGTAACAGGACTTTAAAATGATTTTATACTTAAAATTATTTCAACTCCCTTACTTTAAAAACAGAAATGTTCTCCTATGAGAGTATGTGGAAGAGAATCAGACAACATCAAAAGTGGAAATCAAAACCAGAAGTTAAACAGTTGGCAGTGAGCTGCCTACGCTGTCAGAGCAGGAATGCTATGAACACACTTAAATTTACTACCATAAACCTGTTCAAATGTCCCAACCCACCCATTTTCCATCAGGAGTTTCACTGCACTAAATCTTATTCTGTGGCTTAAAGTTAATCTGTTTGGGGCAATGTGTTACAGAAGGCTGTAAATGATAAGAGGCAGTATTACAGGAGATTTGATGCCCTACACCAGTAATGAGTGGTCCACTGAGAAAAGCACCTACAGTATATGAGCAGGCATGAGGAAAACATATTGCCACTGTAGGCACAGTATATCAGAATGCACATTATCATGGCTTATTCAGTGGATTTTAAGAGATAGAGCATTTAGTATCCAGTCACTGTGTAATAACAGACATATTAGCTAAAACAGGAGAGGCTGGAATATAGGGGTTAAGAGAGAGTAATGAGAGAGAGAGAGAGAGAGAGAGAGAGAGAGAGAGAGAGAGAGAGAGAGAGAGAGTTTACATTTTAACTAGGCAGTGAGATCTAGCCTCCTGACTCATCAGGTTTGTGGAAAGTGAAGAATTTATTCTTTACAATCACATTCACAATCATGTAAAAAGCAAAAGGTCTGACACAGAGCGCTCTAGCATGAATTTACTAGATCTAATACAGTGTATACTACATACACATTAATTGAGTGGTTTTCTAAGAGACAATCATGTAATACAGCTGGGTTTAACAAACAAAAAGAAAGCAAGATCCATTCTACTTTAAGGCTTAGAGACAGGCCCAATATCAGAAAGAATTCTGTGTTAACTAAAAAGCAAAAATCTGCTTTACTTCATAGCTATTATTGAACATGTCAGTCGCTTTAAAAAGCTCTTTTTTACCTCACCCTCAACTGGTGAATGCAAGGACAACAAGCCCACCTTGTTATTCAAGTATTTATTACCGTAATGATGAGTGCCTTTTATCACTGTCTTTCTACATTTTGAACACTTGACAACTCATACTCTCCTCTTGACTGATTTGGATTAAGAGACAACACTCCAAACACTGAAGCTGTGAAAGGCAGATTATGTTCACTTGGACTGTTTATTTTGCTCACGTCACTAATATATTGAAAAATCACAATGTAGATGCTCACTAATTTGAAATCTTACCAGTAATTAAAAAGAAATGCATATAGAAATATGTGAATGATGCATTCATAGAAACACTTAAAATAAAAGGTATTATAACTTCAGCATCAGCTGAATATCAAGCAGGACCCAACTGACAAACTGCATCCGCCTAGCAACCAAAAGCTCTTTGCTGCAATAAAAACCAGTGCTAAGAGGCTATCACTGTGTGAACTGGCCATAATACTGTCACCTCTATTTAGATTAGAGGTTTTAATAGTTGCAGATGATGATCAGCCTCCCAACTGACTACTTTAGTAAATGCTGTTTGCTGATATAGGGGCAATAGTAAAAAAAAAAAAAAAAAAAGAAAGAAATATACAGTTCAGGAGAATATTATTCACTTCTAAAAGTGTACAACAATCATCATTTACTTTATATTTGTTTTTTATCTGTTGCCATGTTGTTCAGTTCTTCAACCGCTGCTATGATATACAATTTATGCAAGTCAATAGAAACATGATTTAAATAATACATTTAACTTGTGAACGACAACACTTAACAGCAAATAGTTTCCTTCAATTTCAGTGTTACATGCAAGACTAGCAAACTTCCCCAACCTTCTTCTTATAAACCCCGGTCCCTGAAGGCATTTAATAAGAGTGTTATACTACTTGTCTGTGTCTTGCAGATGTCAGCACCTAAGGAAAAGTCTTACGGCTTCTTTGGTCAGCAACATTCAACCTTGAAAATGCAAAGCGTTTGTGTTAAGTGATTTCTCCAAAGCCTATGTGTCTTTAGACTGTAAACAGTATGCACAGGTTGAACTCAGATTTCCTGCACAATTTGAGGAAGTCCAATACAGCTTTACACACTACAGCCTCGGAAATCAATCAACATCCCTCTTTCACACTCTCAACATAACTTTACAATTGCAGTCTACAGTTAACTTACAGGTTGCTGTGTTGGATTGCATTGTTTTATATTTTATGTACTTTCGGTGGCAGTATTGTGCGTAAGTAGTGCCTGTATTACCATCTTTCTTCTTAGCAATCTGTTGCTCTCTAATGCTGCTCTTGTTACAGATAACGACCTCATACAGAATGTGAAATGGGTTATCACATGAGCTTTACAGCACAGCATGCAGGACGAATTCAATCTGTCTTATCTCTTATACTTTTACAAAATATTGTCTGCAGAAAGAGAAGGTATAACACTATCTCAGTAAACTCACTTGAAAACACACACACACACACAGAAAAAAAAAATAAAACAGACTTGGATGTTACTGTATATATCATACAATCAAAGGGTACCCCAGTTCTGGTTACATGACATTTAGCAGCAATTGAAGTGTGTATGAACGGGGAGTACCACCATATTACCACGAAAAATACAAAACCGCGTGATTTAGCAGAACATGTCACCAAACTTCCTTGAGAAACTGCTTAAGGGAAGATTCACCTCCTCCACAAAAAGCAGTGGAGTGTGGATGTTTTGTGCCAATAATCTTCATAGGAGAATTTTGACTTACCTGTGTTTCTGTTTCTGTTTCTGTCTGGGATGTGCATTTATCCAGGTGTAGCGCTGTACTCCAGTAGTGAGCAGCCCCTCAGTGCGACATTACTCTAAAGTGACACTGACAATGGGAAAATGGTAAAAGTGTTCCACAACATTAAAGGGGAAGGTTAGAGAGCTGAGCGGCCTATAATTCATGGAGCAACACATTGGATGGCGCCACCATAGCCCAGTCATTAGATCGATTTACTAAACAAACTCAAACTAGGGTGGGGATGTTAAACAGTAACCCAGTGCCATAAAACCAAAAGGAAAAGGATCACCAGGTGTGTGTGTTTGTGTGTGTATGTCAGCCAGGGCCCCTAACACCACCTCTTAGGGCAGAAGGTAAGAGATCCAAGAGGTTTAAGGTAATGTTTCACAAAATAAAGGTGAAAAAGCAATGATTTTAGACATTTATTTCTCTTCTCAATGCAACGAAGCTGCACACTTCAGCCATGCACACAGCAGTTAAATGTTAGCCAACACAATATAAATATACGATGCCTCTCTCATGAAATCATGTATAAACCCTGAACCTTGATCTAACATTACAAATTTCAAGCTTCAAGCATGTGTAGTACATTCAAAGCTGCAGATGGCCAGAGTTTATTATTTCATTCATTTTGAGTTAAAGCAAAGAAAAGTTTACAGTCATGTCAAATACTTTAAATATTTAACAGACACACAGTTTAAGATGATAATCAGCAGCCTACTGAGTAACAAATAGCCACCACACACTGCGTCTACCACATTGACATGGTAAGCTAAAACAGGTACTTAAAAAAAATAAGAATAATAACAATAGAAGTTTAGTTTTCTGTGCACAGCCACTTAGGATCATATGATGTAGTTCTCAAGGCTCCCATGTGCAGTTGAAAATGTGTATTTTATGTTTATGGGGCTGCACCAGAACTTTGACAACCAATAAAGAACAGTTCAGTATAATTAAGTTGCAAAATAAAGTAAATAAACACTCTTGACCCCCTCACTCACAAACAAGATTTCTCAAGAAGCATGTGTAGCAGGTTCTCCTCCCCAAGAAAGTAAGCATGTCCAAACAGTTAAAAGTTGTCAGACTCAGAAACACCTCATTGATATTCTCATTCTCATTATTAATGTTTGCTACGTAATAGAGTCGAAACATGTGGTAGGGAATGAAGCAGACCACCATGATGAGGGCAAAGCATAAGCTTTTCTGTTGAGCCCCAAAGTCCTGCTGAGAGGTGCATCCCTGATGCTTCCTGTATAAAACCCTGAGGGCACTGGCTTGGAGGGCTGTCAGCACTGTGGCCACAACTATGATCAGTGTGCTTATGATGTAATTGAACACCTTGGCACCGGAATGTATGCTAAGGCCAAAATGGAAGCATTCATATGCATCTGCTGAGGATTTTTGGCCATAGGAAAAATGGATGATGCAAGGGACCATGATAAGCACCACCACCCACACCAAAGCACTGACCACGAGTGCATGAATCCTCTGGAAAGAGGCCAGCTGTCCAGCTTTGTGGTAGAATGTCATCAGGCGCGTGATGAGGATGATCACATAGAAGATAAAAGACATGTACATGTGGATGTGGATCATGCCGCTGATCACTTTACACAGCCCCTTTCCCAGGTGCCACTTTTGAGCCACGTGATAATAAATTCTGAAGGGCACAGTGATGAGAAAGATGAAGTGGGCGAAGATGAGGTTGAGTACAGCAATGGAGGTGCTGGATGTAGAGCTGGACTTCAAGATGTGCATCATCAGGCTCAGGCTGATAGTACCACTAACCAAAACCACAGAGTAGATGCCAAGGAGGATCATGTGGTACTCAGGAGGAAGCTTAATATTTGAAGATTGAGCTGTGGAGTTGTCCGTGGAGTTTATGGCTGCGGATAGCGTGTTCTGGGCTACTGTGCAATTCATCCTAAATAGAGAAAGAAAAGAAGCAAGAGAGATATGAGAGTGTGAGAGAAAAGGGGAGAAATGGAAGAAGAATTAAAGATAATGTGG